>NC_133698.1:10381904-10384404 GCF_048934315.1 Petromyzon marinus
GTGGCCTGGTCTCAGTTATCTGATGAAAGTTGCAAGCGAGAATTTCATCATCGCTTGCGGCTAGGATTGGCATCGTCCCCGACTCCTCCTGATGTCGAGGGTAAATGGGCGAGGTTTAGGACTGTGACTCATGCAGCTGCAATGGCTGCTTTGGGTACGCGGTCCAGACCTCCCCAGACACCCTGGATGACAGAGGAGTTGTTCAGGATGGTTGAGAAAAAGCGACAGGCCCACTGTCATCGGCTACAGAATCCCACGTCAGAGAATGAGGAGGCTTACCGCAGCCTTCGCTCGGAGGTTCGGAGAGCCGTGAGGCGCTGCAAGGATGGGTGGTGGTCGCGGGTTGCTGAGGAGATGGAGTCTGCCTCAGTGGCCCGTGATCACAAATCTCTATTTAACTCCATCAAAAAAGTAACCTGCAGCGCCACACCTATTACCATCATTAGGGGAAAAAACGGTGATCCAATTTCCGACCCCCAGGAACAGGTTCGCAGATTTGCTGAGCATTTCTGTGAGGTCCTGGGGGAGGGAAAATCCCTCAGCCAGGAAAACATCGCGGCACAAAGTGAGGATGACCCTGCTGAGGCTGCGGTGCCTCAAATATTGGATGAAGTCACCCCCTGTGAGTGGCTGGCTGAGGTGCCATCTGCTGAGGAAGTATTGAAGGCGATCCGGAGTCTGAGACCAGGAAAGGCAGCGGGCAGAGATGATCTCCCAAGCGAAATGCTGAGGGAGGGTGGCGTTTGTGCACAGACTGCCCTATATGACATCATAACAACAGTCTGGACCACTGGACGGGTTCCGCAGGATTGGAAGGATGCCCTGGTGGTCCCCCTTTTTAAGAAGGGGGACCGCACAGACTGTAACAACTACAGGGGCATCTCACTCCTCAGTGTGCCGGGAAAGGTCCTGGCAAGGATTATTCAGCATCGCCTTGCCAGGCACGCTGAGGAGAGGCTTGCGGAGCCCCAATGCGGTTTCAGGAAAGGGCGGTCCTGCACAGATGCCATATTTTCTGTCCGTCTGCTACAGCAGAGGTGTAGGGAATTCCAACAAGACCTACATCTCTGCTTTATTGACCTGGTCAAGGCCTATGATACCATCAGTAGGCCTGGGCTCTGGGTCGTTCTTCGTGCTTTTGGAGTACCTGACCCTCTGCTCACGATCATTAAGGACCTTCATGATGGTGAGCGGGCCCGGGTAAAACTACGTGGCCGGGAGTCAGAGCCATTCCCTGTACACCTTGGGGTGCGACAGGGATGTCCTTTGGCTCCCACATTATTTAACATCTATTTTGACCACGTAGTTCGTGAAGCCTTCAATAGCTGTACCGGGGGAATCTCCATATGGTACAGATATAATGGGAGGCTAATCGATGCCCGGGTGCGGTCAAGGGATGGCTCCCTATTGCTCAACCACGTTATGTATGCTGATGACTTGGTAATAGCTGCTCAGTCAGAGGAGGAGTTGGAGACGCTGCTGCTGAGACTGGAGCATGCCACTAAGAGGTGGGGCCTTACCATCAGCCCCACCAAAACTAAGCACCTGCCTGGGTATTTTGTACCATCGGACACTCCACCACCACAACTCCCAATCGGTGATGGGGCAGTTGTGGAGAGAGTGGAGAGTTTCCCATACCTGGGCAGTGTGCTTATGACTGGCTCCAGTTTAACAGCAGAGGTCTCACTCCGAATCAGTCGAGCGGCAATATCTTTTCATCGGTTGCGTAACGCTGTGTGGAAGCTACCTGGTCTGTCGCTCCGCACTAAGCTTCAGGTCTTCTCGGCCACGGTCATTCCCTCCCTTCTCTATGCTTGCGAAACGTGGACCCCCCTAATGGAACATCTTCGCCGGTTAGAAACATTTAGGCTGGCCTGCCTACGATCCATCCTGGGTTTAACCAGACTGGATTGTGTGAGGAGCTCACAAATCCTTGAAAGATCTGGGCAGGGTCCCATCGGTGAGCTCCTCCGGCAGGCAAGGCTGCGATGGCTGGGTCATGTAGCCCGCATGCCCAGCCACCGCATGCCGAAACAGCTTTTGTTTGGCCGGATTGAGGGGGCTAAGCGGGCGCGGCACGGGCTAGAGAAGAGATGGAGTGATGTGGTACAGGAGGACGTGGAGCTGAGTGGACTTGCCGATGACTGGTACCAGCGGTGTCAAGATCGGCCTCTGTGGAGGAGGCTCGTGAAGGATGCTACTGGGCAGTTGGAGGCAGTCGCCCTCCAACAACAACGGAGGGCGGAGGAGCGACGCTCACAACAGCGAGCGGAGCGCCGGGTGGCTAAAGCACAGCAGGTTGGCACAGTAGGGGGCACAGGTGGTGCATCAGCCAGTCATCTCAGTCAGTCGACCCGTGGCACCTGGGTCTGCCCCGTGACCTCCTGCCAGCGGGCGTTCGACACTTCACGTGGCCTCAGGGTGCACATAGCCTGGCACAAGCGTCGTGGTGACGTCACCGCCACTTAGTGGCGAATGGCGGTTGTTGTTGTTGTGTGAG